>NC_092374.1:80673937-80674072 GCF_030028105.1 Mobula birostris | reverse complement strand
GGTGTGGCTACAATAGCAGGCGGAGGCTGGTAATCCTTCAGCGAGAAACTGGCCTCTGGAGTCCCTGAAGCCTGTCCACCATCTATAAGACTCAAGTCAGGAGTACGATGGGACACTCCTCACTTAGCAGCTTCA